>NC_137884.1:17322763-17350263 GCF_963924005.1 Protomyctophum bolini
GCAACAAAGCCTATACCTTCAATTAGCAAAGACCATGGCATCAGCAAGACGATACCAACAAAAACATATAGCTTTAAGCCGCACAACTATTACCCACAGCTGTCAACCACTCAGACCGTACTCCCATTCACTGGTAGTGCGAGTCAACAGCAGCAGTTGCCCCAGCAACCATAACAACGGTGATTCTAACGGTCATTGGCTGAGGGGGCTGGCATGTCTTATCAGGTTCTTCCATCTCATGCTAACAGAAGAACAGAGTATCATCATGTTGCATTGATAACAGGTCTATATGGGCTAAAGATGAGATGCAACAGATTGTGCCATATATACTAACACTGACATCTTCCACTATCTGTGACATGCACAATCTGTTATTAATGCTTCTGGTCAGAGTAACAGTGTTTCTCCGTGCTACGCAGTCAGTGCACAACAGCAGCACAGCACTTGCTCTTTATATTAAACTGACAACATGGCAGTGTAACAAGAATCAAATTTTCGGTGGGGAGGAAAAAAAATCCCTCTCGGAATGCGGGCACTCCGGGCAGTACAACCCGATTGACCTCGTAATGAGTGAATCTATTAAATCCACATTAATCATGAAGATAAGATGACTTGTAGGATTTGTGAGCCTTTTTTATAAATGGATACCTGGCTGTATTATGTAAAATCCTGAATAGCATCTCTGAATGGGAATTAATGCGTTATTTGTGTATACATTACACTGGTGAATAGACTGAACGCAGAACCCTGAAGTTTAACAAGAACCTTCTCCAGACCGTGTGGACCATAAGCATCCTTTTGAAGGAGCTTCCTGACCACTGACGTAAGCCACAAGCCTCCATTCCAGACAAGGAACGGACAGAAGGGTCAAACCCACAACTTGACCCAGACCACAGTTACAGAGAAAGCCACGGTGCAGAGCGTATAGCTGATGACCAACACGACCATATGACGGGATATAAACTAAACTAAACGGAAGAATAAGAGTAAGATATCAATCAAAGTGAAGTCTGAAATTCAACGGACGCCGAGTGACCACAAAGGACATTGTGCACAAAAAAAAAAAACCCAGAGTGGCTGATTACAGATTTGCGCACGTCAAAACAATGACATTCCAGACATTTTGTCCTGTTGTGCTTTTACAAAGGCCATCATTGGATGTGTAAAATAAGACTGAGTGCAGTGACCACTCTCTTTGATAGTCGATCATTTCAAACACTCACTTCTTGTAGTCAGACAAGCTTATATGGTTGCTTTTCCATGCTTCCTTTTCAGACTGCATGGTGCAGCAGTTGAGCAGAAATGGCTCTCGCAGTCAGAAATTCAGTATTCAGTATTCAGTCAGTATTTTGTAAGGTGTTTTCAGTGCAGTTGCTTCATGGTCTTGATGTAGTGTTTGAGTGGTTTGGAGAGCCTTGGAGAGTTGTTTTGTCTATGTACTGTATTCATTGTGTTGTCTATGTAGCCTACTGTATTCATTGTGTTGTGCCCGAGGACCCCCTCTAAGGACCCCCTCTAAAACGAGATGAGGCATCTCAGCTGCTATCCTCTAAATTAAATTAAATTTCAATATATAATTCAAGTGCATATAAAGTACACCACAAATATAGCAAATGGGTCGGTTATTTAATTCCTCACTTTAACAAAATAATGTATTAATTTCCCCATACAACAATGTACTATGATGACACAGTGAGAGTAGCGCCCAGGATTATGCCGGTTGGCACCGGATGAAACAATTGGTTACAAAATCATGGGAAAAAAACAACAAACAAAACACAAAAACAACAACAATGTACTATGAATAGATCGTCAAACAAACTGTTTATGGAATCCTTTTGAATACGCTGTACTGTACTGTACTGTACTGTACTGTACTGTACTGTACTGTACTGTACTGTACTGTACTGTACTGTACTGTACTGTAAATGTAAATGTGAGTGCCAGTCCAGTCTAAGGGGTCCCAAACTCTTCTGTGACAAGGACCCCCCCAAATAGCCTAATTACATGCTCAAAATAGGGGTGCCAGGTTGAGAGTTTGAACTGGCACAATAATCTTATGAACTGAATTTGAATTAAAATGAATGAAATAAAATAATAGATTTATTTTCCTCTCCCAATACTCCCATATTATAAGGCAATATTGTCTAAATTTCATTATGCTTTCAGTAGCATGTGACATGTCAAACCAGGGTGTTTTCATGATGCTGAATCCATTCCAAGCATTCGTTTTGCACAAAAAAACACTCCTTGGGCTAAAAATGGCCATAGCCGTCATCACAAATGTGATGAGGTCAGCACATAGACCGTATCTGGTAATGTGTCACAAGACGTGGCCGTCACGAGGCGCGGTTGGTGGTGTGATTGGTCTTTAAGGCCACGGACCCTCCCTGTGATTGGTCTGTAAGGCCCACGGACCCTCCCACCGTTCACCTGTGATTGGTCTGTAAGGCCAACGGACCCTCCCACCCTTCACCTGTCAATCCTGACCTTTTCCATTCAGTGTGTGAAGCAGTGGTTACTCATAGTCTGCAACCTCACACGCACGCACGCGAGGCACACACACACACACACACACACACACACACACACACACACACACACACACACACACACACCCATGCACACATGCACGCACGAAACCAACCAACATACAATTTCAACAACACATAGTCAGTCGAACAAAGCACGCAAACGTCCACTAGTTGCTGCCAATGGTCGGGCAGAAACTTTGTATCTGTATACAGTACTATGACAGACAAAAATAGGTGATCTACTGTGAAAGCAGCGTGTACATCTGATAATTTAGCTTTTATAATGATAATGTTTTCTATTTCCTCACAAAGTTATGGTTTAGAACATACACGGTTTCCGCTCGACAGTGACTATAGAAGCTATGTGCATGACATCATCATCATACCTGGACGTTATGCGTGAAAAAAACTACACTTTCTCAGAGATTAAAATAGGGTGCATTTTGCATTCCAAAACGCAGTTTATAGTTAAGGGACGCAATAAAACAATGACCTCTGCATCTACGGGATGCACCACTGTGTACTACTGTTTTTCATTCTAGTTTATTTTGCTAGCTTTAGTTATAATAATGTAATATATTATATAATAATAATAATTGACATGACCACATTATAACCATATAAAATGAAATGGGAGTTAAATGCTGCAATTTGTAAAAATGGCTAAATATGACTCCTAACGTTGTTGAAGTGGGACTCATAAAATGTCCCTGGGACTCATCTAAAAGACCTTCCCTGCATCCTGGGACTCATTACATTGAAAACCTATTTACATCACTGCTTTCTAGCCTTGACAGCCCATACATCCAAAAAATAAATAAATCCATATCTGATTGCATTAAACAACGTTAAACTCACTTTGCCACTCGATGTTTTGCCACTCACTTGATGCTTGCGCATATACCCTCTCTCTATATATAAAACAAAGTATGACCTACCTGATATCTCCTCCAGGCACTGTTTGGCTGTCTTGCTGTACACCAGTTCTCCTTTAGTGGGGCTGAGACAGGGATCTGCTGGGGCCACCATAGTGCAGTCATTCTCCGAGAAGGTCCTGAGGCGAAGCGAGCAGAGTAAACACAAACATTATTCAGACATACTACATACTACTGTATTATTATATTAGCCTGCATATCATTATGTATATAAACTTTAATGTTATAGAGCATGAAGGCCCACAAACATTATACAGTACTGTGCGCATAATCTTTGAATATACCGGTATATTATTTTCTGAGCAAACGATTTTAACTCAAATCTTTGCGTCTGGGGGGTCCCATGGAACAACATATTTTCAGATGGGGGTCGGCGGCCAAATACAGATGGGTTAAGGACACCAAATGGACCTCTTAAATGGACACCTAAGGGTCTCTTTGTCATGGTGAGGGCATGTGTATGAGTGAGCGTGCAAAGGAATATCTGTGTATGAAATGTATGTATTTAAATATAAATGTCTGTGCAGAATCCGCATGGGCCCAGTTCTTGCATCGCTCTCTCCCTGCCTCACCACTGACTCCCCCCCGCCCCCCTCTCTCTCCATCCCTCCCTCCCTCTCTCTCGCCCAACCGCACCAGATAAATCTTAAACCGCAACAGTGTTTGTTGACTGGCCCACAACAAGGTTAGAGACACAGACCTGGGTAGTGGGCACAACACACGCACACGCACACACACACACACACACACACACACACACACACACACACACACACACGCACACGCACACGCACACACACACACACACACACACACACACACACACACCCCACCCCTCCCCTCCCCTCCCCTCCCCTCCCCTCCCTCTCACCACAAGAAAGCCTTTCCCCAGTCACCTGCACTGCTGCAGATAAAAAATTGGCTTCCAAACCCAGGCGCAACCTCAGGCAATGACTTCAGCTATACTGTGAAAGTCTGTTTTCCCCTAGCGATCTTACTTTAAACACATTCTGGGCGGGAACCCCTTTTGGTGTTTTAAGCATTATGTTATAATTTAGCTGTTGAAAAATAGCAGATCTACGAGCTTGTACTGTAGGTCTGCTATTTTCACGTTAACGTTTTTAACTCAAATCTGTGCTTCTGGGGAGGGGGGGGTGTTCCTGGAACAACATATTTTCAGATGGGGGGGTCCATGGCCAATTACATATAATTTTTGGGGTCGTTGGACATGAAATATTTGAGCACCACTGATACAGAAAGATGAGGTATTTCAGAAAACCGCCATGATTTAGAAGACATTTGTAGAATCAGGTCAAAATGGGTTAAACACGGTGGAAAGGCAAAGAGACTGACTGGCTGACACGCATGCTGGCAGAGGCAGCGTTGTGACAGGAGGGCGGCTAGACAGGTTCATTTACTGGAGGCAATTAGCATTTCATTCATGCTGTGTACTAGTAGGCTAAATGCACCAACAACACAACTAGTGAAGTCAGATTATTGCAGATGAATTATCATGCCAATGTACAGTACACAATGTGTTTAGTGTTCAAGGGGAAGGGGCCACACCAAACCAATACAAGCTTGATGATTTGGCTTAAAGCGTCATTCTGTAAAGGTGAGTAATCATATCATCTCATGTATGAGAGGAGAACAACTGTCTATCATGCTAGTGTGTGTGTGTGTGTGTGTGTGTGTGTGTGTGTGTGTGTGTGTGTGTGTGTGTTTGAGTGCGAGCGAGCGTGTGTGTGCTTGTATTTAAATGGACACAGCGCTGGTCTTATCATCAATTGTAACGCTGTTACAGAGGCAGAAAAAAAGGTTAAGTCGAGGGCATGGAGAGCAAACGAGGAAGCAGAGCAGCTGCTCACTGACGCAGCAGACTGCAGCCCATCCTGCAACACCTTCTCCACTCTGTGGAGGAGGAGGTGAAATCAATGCTGCACGCTCACTGCAACCAGTGTTGTTGTTGGCAGCACATTTCCATTTTAGTTTTAGTCGTATATAGTCTCTTGAATAGTTTTCATTTAGTTTTTGTCACATTTTAGTCACCCATGGAATGTTTTAGTGTTAGTCTGAATATATAAGTCGACTGGCTATTTTCAACATGCAACCAAGTGTAAAATGACTTATACTGGATCTCTTGTCCACTATAGTCCCTTCCTAACATTTTAGTATAGTTTTTATTTGTCGACGAGAGGTGAGGGGGTAGGGAGAGAGAAAGAGGGGGAAAGGGGAAAGAGAAGAAAATGGAGGTGGAAAGAGACGGAAGAGAAGGGGAAGAGAGAGAGAGAGAGAGAGAGAGAGAGAGAGGAACCACAAGGATGCTTAATTGGGCCTGAAATGATGGTAAATTGCTGCACAGCAGGAAGCCGCGCGGCTAAGTGCAGAGACTGCAGAGCTGATTGGTGGCACGCATAACGAGCAGAGTCATCATCCTCCAATGAAGGACAGGAGGGTGGAGGAGGCTCGAAGCGCCCCGACATGCATGAGTGGGACAGGTGCGGGTCGCTTGGGATTAATAAGCCTCAACATGTCGCTTTGGGACACGTTGTGCAGTTGTAAATCTGCTGTGCGCGTGTGTGTGTGCGTGCGTGTGTGTGTGTGTGTGTGTGTGTGTGTGTGTATGCGTGTATGAGAATGGCACTATAGTTCTGCCTATTATATACTGTAAATTCATACTCATCACACACTGACACACAGTCACCTGCCTGCATGAGGCTGTGAATGCTAAGTAAAGGTATAGCTTTTAAACAGTCGGTGGGATTAACGTAATGCTAATACCTGCCCAATGGCACTGCAACAATGGAGGGGGAGAGAGTGAGAGAGGCGGAGAGAGAGAGAGGTGTGTGTGTGTGTGTGTGTGTGTGTGTGTGTGTGTGTGTGTGGGTGTGTGTGTGTGTGTCACAGAGAGGTGTGGGGGGGGATGCAGTGCCAAGAGTTGAACAGAGATAAGAGTCCACTCTGCCAGCTGCTTCTGAAGCTCTGCCCACACACACACGCACATGCGCACACGCACAAACACACACACAAGCGCTTCAAACCAAATTATCTCAAAACAAAAAGAAAATTATATCAAATACTGGAATGAAACCACTATTCTAGACAATTACGCTATTCTAATTCAGCCCACATTCACGGTGGCATGTCTAAACACTGCTGTCCAGACTGGGTTAACTTGACAGTCCATTGACAGTCCATCAGAGCACATGCAGCTATACCCCTGGCTCTGGTCCATAGCTCTAATGCCTTAATGCAACGGCAGCAAAGGGCATTAGGGCTATGGACCAGAGCTATAAGCTACCCCAGGCTGTGTTACTGTTCACCTTGTCATCATGGAATCTCACTTCTTACTGTACTGTGAGAAATATAAGAATTTGAGAGACTTTCTCTGAAAAAACAAATAGTGTCTATCCTGATTTCTTGCACACTATTGCATTTGTATTGCTAATTATTTACTACTCATCTGTCATCTCAATAAAGCTTTGAAATGTGAGCTTGAGAGAGGAGATAGACAGACAGACGGACGGAAAGACAGAGAGACAGAGAATGTTAGACAGAATTGGCGAGAGAGAGAGAGAGAGAGAGAGAGAGAGAGAGAGAGAGAGAGAGAGAGAGAGAGAGAGAGAGAGAGAGATACACCGGTGAGGATTAGGCCTCGTTAATGGGATTCTTAGCTCTCTGCCCCTCAAAGGACAAAGTCATCTCGGCTATCTCTACGGCTTCGCTCTCTCTGCGCTCCTACCTCTGCTGACAGAGGGGAAGATTGGCCCTGACAGCGAGATGCTCTGGGCACACCCTCCACCCAAAAGATCCTCTGGGCACACCCTCCACCCAAAAGATCCTCTGGGCACACCCTCCACCCAAAAGATCCTCTGGGCACACCCTCCACCCAAAAGATCCTCTGGGCACACCCTCCACCCAAAATCTGCACCTCTGCTTGTGTGAGATGAGAAGACCTGCACGGGCAACATTGAACCCAAAGGTTCAATTCACACCCCATCATTTGATCTCCTTTCTGACCCTTTCTAACCCTTTCTGAATGACCCCATGTAATAGACAGACTTTGGCACTAGTTCTTACTTCTTTAGAAAGAAAACTTCACGTAGCATAGCTGTGGCATCCGGACATGAAAGATTGCCACCACACAGAGAATTCAATAGGACAACTCTTTTCAAGCGGTGTGCAGCAGTGACTCACTGAGTCGCTGTGTGTGTGTGAATATTATGGAGGTGGTGGGCGGCACAGTTTATCAATAGGAGTAGTAGTTGTGTGTGGGCGCTCCGCTCGCGGCGCACGCAACATTGTTAATGTTTACGTCTATAAAGTATGTACGTGTCATTGAACAAGCCGTTGTGCACGCGTGTCTGTGTGTGTGTGTGTGTGTGTCTGTGTGTGTGTGTGTGTGTCTTCAATTGTACTGTAGCTGGTGTAATGAGAAGCTGAATCTATAGTGTGACCCTGCTGTCTCTCAAACACTCGCACATTGTCTCACAGTTTCACCGTTGGCGTACAGTACAGTACAGTATACATTGGCGTACAGTACAGTAGGCCTACAGTATACCCCGAGATTTTCTTTCACCTCTTCTTCTCAACAAAATGGCAGAGGAAGGGCTGGTGGAATAATGATTGACCGGGGAAAAATTTCCCTGCCGAATAGAGGAATGCGTGTTTAAGAGATCCGAAGATAAACTCATTAGCTAGTGCACCACAATTAATGTGCAGATGTGATGTTTTCTTCCCTTTAAGTTCTGAATGTGTTCTTGATGACGCTCATGAATAGTCATCATCAATGTGTTGGATGTGGGAGGTTAAAGAACAGAGTGAAATAAAAAACACATTCTCCTCTCTCGCTCTACATGAAACAGACAATCATCCAAAAAGTCTAAATGAAACTACGGCAGAAAACCTCTGAAGTATTTACTTAGAGTTTGGATACTAAGAAAAAGGCCTCCTCGAGTAGGGTGTCCTGAATACCCGTGTTTTAGAATCAATCTAGAAAACGATGTAGAACGCACAATGAACAACTAGACATTCAGTTGTTACTGGAAAATGTCTATCGGCTTTTTTATTTCCTTGGCAAACTGAAACTTCTGAAACTTTACTTATAGGTCAACACACAAACACGCACACAAAGTACATACTGTAGTGTACCCAGAATCGGCACAAACAAGGGACTAAATTAATTTCGCTCCTATGCCGCAAAAATGTGGAACGCCCTACAAACGGTCATTAAGACATGCAAATCCCTTGACTCCTTCAAAACCGCTCTCAAAGGCTGCAATTCTAAACTGGCCCCCGTAAAATCTGAATCCCCCACCCACCCTTTTTCCCCTCACTGTATATGTTTTTCCCCCCATTTTACAGTACCTCCTCTATGATGATTTCCCGTTTTTGGCTATATAGAAGTGTATATTTGTAAGTCTCTAAATGTTATGATGAATTATTAGCCCTTCACTAAATCCCACCCCAAAAAGCGATTGTCCAATGCAATGCCAATCCAAATAGTTCAGCAACGGTTGCTATGCAGGTCAAGCTTTCTTCGCTGCTAACATGCCTATTGGACAAGGATGGGTTGGGCTGGGGAGGGCTAATTGAACATGGTGGACCCTATTGTAAACAAGTGTAATGCTTTATGGCGTCGTCCACTACAACAGCTTTGTATTGAGTTGTGCTTGAAATTTTGGGCGGGAACCCCTTTTGGTGCATTATGCTATGCTTTAGCTATTGAAAATAGCAGATCTACAAGCTCATAGCGCGCCACCGAGTGGCGCACTACGAGCTTTTTGAAGAATCGTGAAAAGTGACATGAAAGTGTTTGAGAACGACTAAATCCTCACTGTTTTCTTGAAAAAGCTATGTCAGTCAATTTACAATTTACAATTTAGGCGTCTGCTAAATGCCTAAATTGTAAATTGACTGACATAGCTTTTTCAAGAAAACATTCAGGATTTAGAAGACATTTTGCAGAATCGTTCCCAGGTCAAAATGGGTTAATAAATACTTCAATCAGCCAATCGTGTGTAGCCGCCAGTCTCACCTGTACATGAATGGAGCGACGGTGGCCGTGTTGGGGTGGTTGTGTTGCTGCTGCTGGGGGAGCTGCACCACTCCGTTGCCCGCCAGCACCACTCCCCCTCCTCCCCCCCCGCCGCCGGAGCCGGACAGGGCTGAGGTGCTGGTGGACGACGTCATGCTGGTCCGCCGGCCGCCGTCCCCCAGACCCCCCAGGGAGCGCTGCGTGTAGAAGCCCCCTCCTCCTCCCTGTCCCCCTTTAGCCACCTTGGCCTTGTTGTTGTTGTCCCCGCCGCCCTCCCCTCCGCCGCACGACCGCATGTTGCCGCTGTTGTTCAGGGCGGTCTGGCTCTGCGTTTGGGCCGAGCCCTGATGAGGCTGAGCCTGGGGCTGCTTGGTGGCCGCGCTGCTGCTGCTGCTGGCCGAGGCGGAGGAGGGAGTTTTGAGTCCCGGCTTGGGAATGCCGCTGGACGCCGTCGGTGGGACGGCGCTCTCTTTCTTCCCGGCGGCGGAGGAGGCCTTGTTGTTGTTGTTCCCACCCTTGGGGATGAGACTGGCGATCTTGGACGTCGTCTTCTTTCCCGTTTCCGCCACGAGGGGCTCTCGCTCCTCCTTGGGCGGCGAGCCGGCCTTGGAGGCTTTGCCAGACCTCTGCTTGTTGTCGTCCTTGTCTTTGGGCGGGGTGAGGGACTTTCCGTTAGCCTTGGAGGAAGAGGAGGAGGTCTTGTTGCCCGGCGCGCCGAGCGAGGCCGTGGCCGTTTTGTTGGCCGCCGCGTGTTGTTGTTGTTGTTTGGCCGTGGCGGCACTGCTACTGCTGCTGCTGCACAGCGACCCCGTGGGGGTCACGCCCCCCTCCTCGCCGTACTCTGACAGGTCGTCCTCCTCCTCCAGCGCCATCTCTGCCATGGAGGGCGACGTGCGCGACGCCGAGCGCGGGTTGATGAGGCGAAACTTCTCCAGCATGGACCTCTGGGGAGGAGGGCCTCCTCCTCCTGCAGCGAGGCCCGAACCCGCCTTCATGGGCCCCTCCGTCATGGGCGGCCGGAGGCGGTCGGAGGAGGCCTGCGTGGGAGGAGGCGTGGGCGACGGGGAGTGCGTGGGGCTGGCCAGCATCGACGAGGTGGCGCTGTGCTTGAGGTTCATGGACTTGCTGCGCCAGGACTTGCCGGCCGTGGGCGAGGGGATGGCAGAGGCCAGCTGCTGCCCGCTGAGGCTGGTGGGCACGGTGGCGCCGCCGCCATTGCTACCGTTCATGCCAGAAGGCATGGGGATGCCCCTCACGGATTCTGCAATGAAAGAGAGAGAGAGAACGGACGGTCATGAAAGGGTTCCAGTCCACTGGATCAGTCAAGAGCGCATTTACTGTACAAGTAATAATAATAACTGACCGCCTGTATTCCCCACTGACGGAACACTGACAGCAAAGAGTCCAAAATACTTTAGTGATATTTTCAGTAACTACATACATTGTACTGTACGGTACATCGGAGAGAGGATCAGGCATCACCACTAATCCTCTCTACTTCACAGACTATACTACACTACGGTATACTACACACAAACTGGCAGGTGCCAATTACAATTACAGGGGCAATGATGAAAAGTAACACGCAGGAGAAGAATTAATAGATTCACTGTACACGTTGTATAATGTAATATTGTGGGACAAGTGTGGTGTTTTACAGTTATCGGTCTTGAAATGGGGACAGTCTAGGATCTCTGGTCACGCGCACGCACAAACCGACACGTGTGCGCACGCGCGCAAGCACATCCACACACTTTCTCTCTGATTTATTCAGTTACAGTATATGCTCATGCCTATTAATTCCTGATTTCCAGTTCAGTTATTAATTTTATTCTCCTAGCATCCTTAGTTACCCACCCCACCTCTCTCCTGATCCTGGAGACAGGACAGTATAGCTTACAGTTGGTGACAACTCAGCTGAGGTGAGATGGCACTGCAGACTGCAGACTGCAGACTGCAGTGCACTCAGGCAGAAAATTGCCTCGCCGATAGATTTCCCCAACTGTTAAGTTCTCCTCTGATAATAGCAGGCCAGCAGCAGCTATAAACAACAAATCATCTCCTTTGTGGAAATGCTAACGCCTTACCGGCTAATCTAGAGCTGCAGCATGGCGTCGCCTGTGGCAAGACTTTTATCTAATTGCTGGCTTTTGTCTGACTGGATTTAAACAGATTGTGTTTGTTTTTGATGCAAGGGCAGATACTGTATTATGCCCCTGGGTGAGTTGATTTGTACCTGTAATATATATATATATATATAATTAATCAATCATGCGTAAATTCAAAATAATTGAGGATGATAACACAATCAGTTCAGGAACAAACGCCCATTGTGTTTCTCATTTAAAATATAAGACAGCTTGACATGGTAGAGGTAGGTGTAGTCCATATTTACAGAATATCTCATAAAGCACATAACACACACAGAAAAACAACATTCTGCGGGATATCGTGTTCATGTAGTTGACATTAACCGGTTGACACATCTCAACCGGTTGACACATGATTTCACAGCTCAGTCTAAATGTAATTGGTGTCTTTGGATTGAACCTTGCAAGTAGATCTTGGAGCTTCTCTTCTTGTATCTGGTGTTTGTTCACTGAATGCTCCTCCAAACCTCTTCAGGTGTTTCTACTATGGGGTAAACGTCGAGCAGCCATCTCGCTGCTGCACTCTGGGAAGTGTAGTTGTTTGAGTGTTGTTGGCCATAATACTGTATGGAAGATGCTGACAATAATGCTTTTTTCCGTAGCTTTGCCTCAACAATAAAATAGTACGGTAGTTTGTTTACTTTATGTCCTCGTTCAACATGAAGGTAGCTACAGATGCACCGCTGCAGGAGTGCATGTTTGGGATTAGAGCTGGGTGACATCTCCACACACACACACACACACACACACACACACACACACACACACACACACACACACACACACACACACACACACACACACAATCATTTGGGTGAGATAAATGTGGCGTCGTCAGTTACTGAGCGTTGACCTTCTTCCTGCCCTCACTTTTCATGTCCCTGATGACCATCATCAATCCTTCCTCGCTCACTCTTCTCTCTCTCACACACACACACACACACACAGTGACACACACACACACACACACACACACACACACAGCGGTCCATCCTGGGCCGTGGCTCAGTGGTCCATCCTGGGCCGTGGCTCAGTGGTCTATCCTGGGCCGTGGCTCAGAGGTCCAGGCACCTTGGCTGGTAATCCAGTCTGGCAGTGTGCCGCGGGTTCAACTCCCGATCCAGAGGGCCTTTACTGCTTTGAGCATGATTTGTTTAATTTTAGGTACAATGGTGTCGTCGTGTGGTGAAAAGAGCAGATCTTCATTATTGGGCATAGGCAGTCAGGCACTGGTTGACAAGTAGCCAAATTGGCTGAAGCTGGTGATCAGGAGTGAATGTGTGTGTGTACATGCATGAGAGAGGCGGTCAAAAGCGACACGTTGGACACGACATATGCAAAGACAGGCACACATCTCTTTCTACGTCTGTGGGCCTCGTTTTATACGGCATGAATGGGCTTTCCACTGGCTTTCCACTGGCATTCAGCTCTTAAAGGCAACGCTGACAGAGGTTTGGCCCTCGCCGTAGAATCGGCTAATTACGCGCAAAAGAAATGACATGACTCATTTGCATTCCTTGGGCTGTGTGCCTTGGCGGCTAATACTTCTGATAAGATTATGAATGGCAATGAATGAGATTATGAGCTTGCGAGATTGAGTATGTCTGTGTGTGGTTTGCGCGCACACGTGTGCGTGTGTGGGTGCGCAGACTCGCATGTCTTTGTGTGTGTGTGTGTGTGTGTGTGTGTGTGTGTCTGTGTGCATGCAAGCGTGAGTCCAGTAAATTAACCCCGTCTTCAGAGATAAGGCGTGTCCCTCTAGCCATCGCCCATGGTCACATAGTGACTTGTCGTTGCCATAGCAACAGTCTCCAGCTTTACTTCAGGCGTGAAAATAAATGTCACTTCTCCTGGTGGACCGACCCTCTGCCACGCACGCACGCACGTACGGCAGATGATCTTTATACTAACTAAAACATTTAGTTTCCTTTCCCTGCATCGATGATCCGGTATCTTCTCACACTGGAACCAATGTTTGTCTTAAGGCCGTATTTAGTAATGATCAGAAAACACATTCAAACTGACTAACCAGGATGCACTTGTTTGTCATATAGCATGGTCTTACTTATTGATGTTTCATGAGCTTATAGTCATGTATAGATATATATATAGTCATGTACTGCCTGTTCCATGTATAGATATATATATAGTCATGTATGAAATTGGTGAAATGGTTTTAGAGACAGATTTCTTGATTTGACCTTTCAGCCTCTTCACTCTGTGCTCTTCAACGGTAGGCTACTTGCCAAGCTGTGCAAACATGCTGCTACAGCTGGAATAATGGCATCCATTATAAGCCTCTTAATAGGAATAATATAACTGTGGATGATTCAGCAAAATGGTTAACATTAGACAAGGGTAATTTTGTGCTGGAGTTCTACCCCCATGTGTCAGCTCACCTCTCTGGTTAAGTGGCGCCACCAAGTGGATAGACGGGAGAATACATCAGACATGTTCATTCTCACAAATTCTCACAAGATCACCCAAGAGCATTTGATTTGGTTACAGAATATCTCTGGTCAATGTCAATCACAATCAAAGGGTTGTGCCTTTCACCTGGATGAATGAGTTTTTCAAGGAAAGAATTGCCGTTCCAAATATTTTTATAATCCACCGTTTATAATAATCACACTATTGAACACTAATACAGAATTTACTATAATTGTCTGCATTCATTAATGACGACAGAACACAAAGAGCAGAAACAAAATGCCTATGATGCATTTCCACAGCGCCACATTTCCACTCAACATCATCACCTCCGTCACTCTCACAGAGGCCTTAATTGTGCCTATACGACCCAAACACAGCCACACTGCTACGGTAACAATACAGTATAACGGCCACTCCCTCTCACGGCGTGACTCGACCTAATGGACAGCCTTACCTCTGTCGTTGCCGCTGGCATACTGCAGAGGCTTGCTCTTGTCTATGCTATTGAAGCTCTGGCTGCGCCGGTTGAGGTTGGAGGATCCCGGACTCTTGGAGGCCCCGCTGCCCGCAGCGGGGACCCTCGAGGGTCCCGGTAATCTGTTGGGGACAGAGAAGAGGGAGACAGAGACGTTACGTATACACCTGTGAGTGATATGTGGATAAGAGGAGACCAGTGATGCTGCAATAAGGGAGAGAGAGAGAGAGTGCAGAGTGAGGAGCTGTCAATAATGCCTTTATCGGTGGAATGGAAAGAAATGGCTGGATATGTGTGTGTGTGTGAGAGAGAGAGAGAGAGAGAGAGAGAGAGAGAGAGAGAGAGAGAGATGTAGTAGTAGAAGTGTGGTTCTTTCACACCGTAACAAAGGACACCAAGGACACACGCGCATGCGCACACGCGTACACACACACACACAGGCCTGTTTTCACGTCTTTCACACATTCTCTCTTCCGCTCATGCACTCACTCACATCACATGCTCACTTCTCACATAAACTCTTCTCTGATTGTGAGCACGTCTCTCTCTCTCTCTCTCTCTCTCTCTCACACAGACCCTCAGATGGTGGATGTGTTTACTTCCCGTGTTCCAGCTGGGGGCCAGTCTGGTCCTCAGGGGAACGCTAACAGCATTATCCCATTAGAACGCAGTTAGAGCATGCTGTCATTATATTAGCCTGGCTCGCACAGTTTCACTCCACCGCGCCACAGACAGCAGCAGCAAGGCTGGGTCACTCAGTCCCGTGTCACATGCAGACAGTCTGCTCTAAACAGTCCCGTGTCACATGCAGACAGTCTGCTCTAAACAGTGGGATTAGGCCCGTCAGCACCCCCCCCCCCCCCTGATCGCCATCAGTGCTTCAGGAAGCCACTGTTTGGTTAGTGGCCTTGGAACGTATAGGCCTGCCCCTTCCTACGCTTGTATTCCACCAAGACGACATCTTGCTGGTGTAGCAGAGTTCTTTTCAGACTCCATCATGGCCTTTTATACAGACATGTTACGTACTGTACAGCACTAGAAATGCATTTTATGTAGTCATAGCACTTTATAGTATATACTGTATGTATAGTATAGTATAGTATAGTATAGTATAGTATAGTATAGTATAGTATAGTATAGTATAATGTAAATCACTCTGGATTAAGAGCATCTGCTAAATGCCTAAATTGTAATTCTTAAGACCATGGGCTATATATTGTGCCACCCCTTACCCCTAAACGTATTTGACATTTTTTACCATTTTGAAAAACCTTTAAAAGAAATTGTAAAAAAAAAAAAGGCAAAATTAAATAGGTTTAGGGATAAGGGGTGGCCCCATAAGTCTAATACCTCTCTAAAGCCCAGACCACACCGGTTGGAACTCCTTGGGACAAAACCGGTTTAAGGTCAACCACACCAATGCGATTTGGGCAGTGGTGGTTAGAGGGGCGCCCTTGTTGCCGAAAGGTTGGCGGTTCGATTCCCCCGACGGGCAGGAAAAACTTGACAATGTTGTCAAGTTTAAAGTTTGGATAAATATTTATATATATATTTTTGAAAACTCTCTAGATCAATTAGTCTTATCCTCCAAAATGATTAGCAAACAGGCAAACTTTCCAAAATGTACATTACTTTTTTTTGGGTCATACTATAGTCATACTTTTTTCGTCACTTTTCATCAGTGCCAGATTTATTGTGCACACTGCCAGTAGGCCAGAGAGGTAACTCCATACACTTTATGTTTTTAATATATACAGTATACAGTATATAATTTTTTAATTATATAATGGAATTCGATTGATACCTCATAGACACGTCATAGATGACTGATGTCGCATGCTGGCCAATATCTACACATTGGAACTTAAGTCCAGTTTATCCAATAGTCCAATTTATCTAATTTCAGACACATAAGACCATATCTAACAACCGATGCAGCTAAACTTCAATTTCACACATAATGTACTGTTTCACAACCTGGTCACAGACAAACCAGACAACTTTAAAACCCATAGAATCACTGTACAAACAGACATTAAAAACACTTGACCAAAAGCCCATCCGTTACCACCATTGCCACATAGTTCAAAAGTACAACCTATTTAATTTTAACAGCTTCAAACACTTTGCAGATGCTTATCTAATTTTTAAGATGTTAAATGGACTTGCACCTCCACCACTGAACCAGTTCATAGATCGAAGGGACAGTGGTGACTGGTGACAGAGCAACAAGGGCAACTACCAGAAGGGACTGTGAAGTGCCAATCAGACGTAGTGTGTTTGGTAAAACAGTCTTCTCTGTTAGAGCCTCCCATCACTGGAACAGTCTCCCCACAGAAGTAAGAGAGACTTCCAACTATCTGACCTTCAAATTCAACCTGAAAAGGTGGCAAAAAACAATTCAAATCTGTAATCATGAGTAACTATCAGCACTAATTAGTATTCGATGTCATTTCTCATTTCACTTTGCAGTTGTTCTGTCCCCTGTACCATGTTGATCTGTATTGTATTGTATTGTGTATGGTCATGGTGTTGGGTGCCTGCACATATGTGTGCAGGCGCCCCACACTTTGTCCTTCTTTTATCTGTATTGTACTGTGTTTTTGTATGGACGTGGTGTTGGGTGCCTGCACATTATGCACACATGGCATCAACGCATGGTGTTGTGTGCAGGCGCCCTACACTTTGTCCTTCTTTTATCTGTATTGTACTGTGTTTTTGTATGGACGTGGTGTTGGGTGCCTGCACATTATGCACACATGGCATCAACACATGGTGTTGTGTGCAGGCGCCCTACACTCTTTTATCATTTACTTTTTAAGAGCCTGCCCAGGGACTACAGATGAAATTTAGCTTTGGCTAACTCTGGCCCATTTACATTGATGTGAAAACTGACATGTTGATTAATGAGCGTTGTCCCTGTCAAATAAATAAATAAAGTAAAATCCCGTTGATTAGATACATTTTCTTCCTCAAATCATTATCTCATAGAACAAGCAAAGATTCACACAAAATCCACACAGGCTGGTCATGTGATTCCACCAGCATACTGTAAGTACAACTCATGCCTCGCTTGGCTTGAGACATTGTTTTGATGATACTACGGAGCTAATCGATTCGCTATGCTGAATGTCTCACTCGCCATCGCGGCACAGCTGGAGCCAAGATGTCGGGGATGAGGGATGGGCATCGCGGTGGAATCCTCAACCCCATCAGGACAGCCCCTCGTGGGGATAAAACACAGTGATGTATACTCCGCGGAAAACACTCCGCGGGCGGCTGTCGCGGTTCATAAGATGTTAATTAGAAGAATCAATCTACACACACCACTTCGTTTCATTCCTTTCAGCAACACACACGCCAAGCTGTGATAAACTTCTCCTCTGGCTACTAGACAGACCTCAGTTCACACTTATTACACATCACAGTAGTGGACGTAAAACCAACGCTGTGTGACTATCTTCAACCCGTTCTCTCTATTGTTACATGTTATTATCGAGCAGACACCTTGTGTCTCCATAAATATTTCAACTTGTTTTGGGTTTAAGGTTTTTTAAATTAAAATTCCATGGTATACTTTGTCGTATGACAGTGTCTCTCACAAAAGTATAGAGGAATTGCAGATCTACAAGCTTTACGACGTGTCACATTTGCTATATCATTTGCCTATAATGACGAAAAGTCCAACATAGTGTGTCTGTGAGTTTTATAAATATTCAACCAACAAGTATTATATTAACACTGGCATTTATTGACAAATTATGATATAATTCACGACAGCATTTTTACCAGTTGAGCTCTTATTTTGAAAAGCCACATTTCCAGACTTCCGGTAGTGAACACAAACTAGGAAGTTAAACGGGTCCTAGACAACTTTTGTTTAGAAAACAGATCTATACCGGGGCACTGGAGGCCTCCACATCGTCGGCTCTGTGCCATCAAATAAACCAGGTATACATGACAATGTACATCCAAAACCATTTCATTTTTATCACTATTTATCACTACATTTTATCACAATTGTGAAAATAGAAAGTTGTTTGGGCTATTTTCTCTCCTTTTGTGTGACACTCTCACTCTTGGGGGTGGTGGGGGTGTAAAAGGTTGAAGTATGGAGATGAGAGGTTTTTGTCTGACGACAAACAATATGCTAAGTTCCCGTCCGTTCTCCTACATACAGTATATTCATAGTTACAGTATATTCATACAGTATATTCCTGCTGAATATACTGGCATATATCAGGCAGAGTTACTGCCTGAGAGGAGCTAGAGCCAAAAGGTGGGCCCTGAGCCCAGGGTTGGTGTTGGCAACAACTGGGCTCAGACAGATGGACCTCCGCTGGAGCAGTCCAAGTAATTCAGAGAGAGAGAGAGAGAGAGAGAGAGAGAGAGAGAGGGAGAGAGAGAGAGAGAGAGAGAGAGAGAGAGAGAGAGAGAGAGAGATAGAGAGAGAGAGAGAGAGAGAGAGAGAGAGAGAGAGAGAGGGAGAGAGGGAGAGAGAGAGAGAGAGAGAGAGAGAGGGAGAGAGAGAAGGAGGGAGAGAGAGAGAGCGAGAGGATGAAGAAAAAGAGGGCTTTAAGCCTGTCAGTCAGCAACTGGGGAGGAAAGCTTTCAACTTGATTTCAACTTTGTAAGCGCACACACAACAAGCACGAACGCACACGCACGCATGCACACACACACACAAGCAGGCAGTTGTGCACGGACTGAACACACCGGAAAACAAGCCATACAGACGCAATGTAAATCTCACACTAAAACACCCACAAACTTAGTACATGATGCACATTTTGACTGTCATTTGATGACAATGTGATTTTCCAGAGACTTACAGCACAATAAGTGCAGCAAACACTTCAGGGTTCAGCATGCTGCAAACTGAACCGTCACCGGTTGGTTTAGCCACCTAATTAAACACTGTCTACTTTGTAGAGGACTACCCCAGGGCTCTATGCTAGACCCTGTCCTTAGTTTTTATCCCCCCTTCTGCGCCGAACGTACGTCATCGGTGGAAAATAGCTGATCTACAAAGTTCACGGCACGCCGCAATGCGACGCGCTGTGAGCTTGTAGTATACGGCTGCTTTCAGCCGATGTTCGCCCCGCTAGGGTTCATGTGGTTATTGTGTGTGTGTGTGTGTGTGTGTGTGTGTGTGTGTGGGGGGGGGGGGGGGGTTCTCCAGCAGTTTGTGCGTCCTGAAGAAGCAGAGAAGATGGATGGACGATGAGGCTGAGAGGAGCATGGCTCTGAGCAGACGGCGCTGCCACATGCTCAGCCCATTATTACCTCTGTGCGTGTGTGTGCGCGTGTGCGAGTGCGCGTGTACGTGTGTGTGTGTGTGTCTGCGTGTGCGAGAGAGTTTGTGCGTACGTGTGCATTAGACACAGTGCTTATTCTAGCTATTTCTACAACAGGGAAAAATGTCTACGTATTACAGTAAATACTGAAAATGCCACGGTAACTGAAGCGCATAACTATGCGTGTGTGACTGTGTGTGTGTGTGTGTGTGTGTGTGTGTGTGTGTGTGCACGTGCGTGTGGAGGCGTGCGTACGTGGCCGGGAGTCGTGAGTCAGTGAGCTAAGAGGGCGCTGAGCTGAGTCATACGGGCACATTTCTCAGCAGGGTGTTGTGTGTGTGTGTGTGTGTGTGTGTGTGTGTGTGTGTGTGTGTGTGTGTGCGTGTGTGTATGTGTGTGTGTGTGCGCTCAGGCCAATTACCCAGGCTTCCTCAAAGCCATTATGGTGGTGGACAGGTAGCCCTGCATGGCCTGGCAGAAGGCCCACAAGCTGTCAAACATCGCCCCCTGCTGCTGAAGAGAGGCTGAATACCAATGAAGGCTCACAAGCCAACAAACACACACAGCTGCTGTTTATTCTTAACTACAAAGACCCTATACGCATGCACGCACGCATGCACGCACGCACGCACGCACGCACAGTACGTCAATAGCAAAAACTGACAATCTACATACAAGCTCACAACACATTTGACTATCTTTGGCAAATGTTTGTCTGTTTTTTGTTAAGTGTTTGTCTATTTGTATGTAGACATAACACTCTATAGTGTATGCGTATAATTTCATTATATAGATATTCCACACGTCTGCCAAATGCCGAAAAATGTTCGTCGACAACCTTTTTCCACTGAC
Source organism: Protomyctophum bolini (assembly GCF_963924005.1). NCBI lineage: Eukaryota > Metazoa > Chordata > Actinopteri > Myctophiformes > Myctophidae > Protomyctophum > Protomyctophum bolini. The sequence goes on from NC_137884.1 coordinate 17,343,477, forward strand.
AAACAAAATGGAAACAAAATGAAAACTATGCTATGATGAATAAAACCAAGACTAAATATACTGACAATTTCGTATTTTTTTTTAAATTAGACTACAATGTTAGGAAGGGGACTAGTGGACAAGAGATCCAGTATAAGTCATCTTACACTTGGTTGCATGCTGAAAATAGCAGATCTACAAGCGTGATAAAAAAGTGTAAAAACAGCCATTACGACGGCATCAAGGCCAGCCAAAATACATTTTAGTCGACTAAATAAATCGACTAAACACTAAAACATTCCAGGTGACTAAAATGTGACCATAACTAAATGAAAACTATTGATGAGACTACGACTAAATCAAAATTTGCTGGCAAAAACAACACTGTTGTCCTCTCTCACACCTACCGAGCCGAGGAACGCAGGAAAGCAGGCAGCAATAAAATCGAGGACTTATCATCAAATCATAAGTAGAAGTTTGTGTGAAGTAATAAATTGAATCCACATTTTATTATGTTAATAATTAATAAATAGGTGATACAAATTAGCCCCGGGGTGCGGTAACACGTGGATTCTCGCACCCAAAGATTGTCCCGCACAGCAAATCAAATACTTTACAACCTGCTGAAGAGCCAAAAGGATTTACTGACTTTCTGCTCCCCGACCCCGGTGACTTATATCAGCTTACACAAAGCAATCATTTCAGACCGTGGGATCCTGGCCAACAATCTAATAAAACAAATACTGTATCCTGCATTGTCCTTTACAGGGGGCAGAATATGATCTGTATTTTTTACACATATCCATCTGTGAACCCCCTCAGATTAGAACGCCCTGCTTCATTTCATTAGAGAGGCCTCCAACACAGGCCAAGTGCTCAGGGTCAGCTCAGTGTGACGTTAAGAAGGGGACTTATTGCTTTTTGCTTAACGGCTGGCACCGATTCTAGACCCTGGCATCAATGTCCCCTTAGGATAGCACCGATTCTAGACCCTGGCATCAATGTCCCCTTAGGATAGCACCGATTCTAGACCCTGGCATCAATGTCCCCTTAGGATAGCACCGATTCTAGACCCTGGCATCAATGTCCCCTTAGGATAGCTGACCTCCCGCACTATAGTCAACGGTGTCCATTTGGTCAATTTGTTCACTCCATTAACACATGGTGTGTAATGAGAGAGAGAAGAACACAACGTTAACGCAGGAAGCAGATGAATGACTGGCGAGCAGCACAAGAAAAGGAAACCAGCGCTAATGCCAAACACCTCCACTGAGCGCCCGTGCCAATCAATAACACCTCCACCGCACACCAGCGCCAATCAATTGTTTTCTCATTTTAGAAGCATTCATGGCCTCCTTCCCAAAGTTTGTGCTGCTTTCAGGCAGATACATGGGGGGGTGGGGGGTGGCTATTCACAGCAACCAAACTTCTCCCACGGTGGGTCGGCGAGAACAATCCGCTAATGAGAGCTCTATAAATGTCAAATCCGACGGCAGCACAGGAATTCTAAAACTGCTACCACTCCCACGAAATTAGGGCGTGTGTACTGTGCATGTGTGTGTGTGTGTGTGTGTGTGTGCGTGCATGCGTGTGCGTGCGTGTACTGTATGTCTGTCTCTATATAAGAAGAAGAGCTATTTTGGTGAAATACCATGCAAGCATGAGTGAGTGAGTGATGTTGATAGCGAATGCCACCCGTTGGGTTTGTCTCTGGTGCCTGCAGCATATCTTGCATTGCTTTGTGGGGGAGAGGGGGGGTGGGGGCGTTGCAAAGACGCAGGTTCCCTTCACCTCTGAGGAGAGACAAATGCTGCTAGCGTCAGACAACTGCACTGCATATTGCAACTGCAGCGCATATTATGTGTGTATATGTGTGTACGTGTACAGTGTGTGTGTCCGTCCGTCTGTGTGTGCGTGCGTGCGCGCCTGAGTTTTCAATTTCACGGCCCACACATGACACCTTGGAGCTGATGAGGTCTGCTCTGCGGCCGACGCTTGGCAACACAGAGTGTGTTATTATGTGGAGCTCTATTAGGGTCTTTAGTGGCAGTTTCAGCAGAACGCTGCATACCTAACCTAACCGGGGCACTACATTATAATGGAGCTCGCTGCCAAATCACAGAATAACACAGACACTACTGTCAAAACCTACGCGTCGCTCATGGGGTGAAAATGAAGTCTTGTTGCTGTTGTGAAGGAAATCACAGTTTATATATAGACATTAGGACTGACTGACAGACATGTAGAAATGGACCCTTATGGGTCCATTTCCACACTCTCCAAGTCACAGGAATGCTCCGGATGCTTTATTGCAGTATATATAGAGAGAGATTTACCTTGTGTTCTTCTTCTGTGGTGTCCCTATGCCGCTGTGGCCCGGAGGACTGGCGTAGCGCACGGTGAGACTGCGGAGACGGAGACAGACAGAGAGTTAGAGACGGAATGAGAAGCAACGTCTACCTACCGGTACACTCAAACTGTCTCACACACACTCTGACACATTTCACATACCCCTTAATGCAATTAGAGCACTGAGTGCTGGCATTGGGGGGGTGAGACAGAGAAGAGGCAGACAGAGAGAGAGAGAGAGAGAGAGAGAGAGGGGTGAGAGAGAGAGAGAGAGAGAGAGAGAGAGAGAGAGAGAGAGAGAGAGAGAGAGAGAGAGAGAGAGGAGAGAGAGGGGTGAGAGGAGGATGAGGTGAAGAGAAATGTGTGAGTTAAGGAAAAGCCCACATGGTTACGTATCACATATGTTTGACAGTCATTTTAATGCCAATAAACACACACGCACGCACGCACGCACAGACACACACACACACACACACACACACACACACACACACACTCTCAAAACCACACATGTGTGACTGAAGACAACTGTACGGCATCCTTCCACTCATTAAAGGGCTGCTGACGTTAAAATACCCCAAGTTTTCCACAACAACAAAACCACAGATTTCTCCAAATCAGTTCTCTCTGTTGGCAAACATTATGAGAAGAGAAGAAAACTATAATCATTCACAAATCGGATTCAATAAAAAACCGAGCAAAACACGAGGAGAGCTCAGAGGGAAATACCTAGCGAGCAGACTCACGGTTTACACTCAGTCTGAGACATGAGGACACAGCAGAACCAACGGGCTGTTCTGTACGGCTGGTTCACAGCAGAACCAACTGGCTGTTCTGTACGGCTGGTTTACAGCAGAACCAACTGGCTGTTCTGTATGGCTGGTTTACAGCACAGCACTCAGTCTGAGTCATGAGGACACAGCAGAACCAACTGGCTGTTCTGTACGGCTGGTTCACAGCACAGCCTTAGATATAGACAGAGTTACACAAACTGCGTTCACTTCATGGGGCTTCAGTCCATCTCCTACATAGACTTCCATTGAGAATATCGTAACTCTTCTATTAGATGGCTCTGGTTTACAGCACAGCACTCAGTCTGAGTCATGATGACAGAACAGAACCAACGCTGGCTGTTCTGCAAGGCTGGTTTACAGCACAGCACACAGTCTGAGTCAGGAGGCTGTTCTAGAAGGCTTGACTCATGCTCGACAGGAAACAGTAAAGCTACTCACGATGACGGAGAAAAAATAAAACAAAAGAGTGTTTTACGAACGAATGGATGCCTTTAATCATCCTGGAACATACTATAAACTATCAGGGGTTAAGAACCCATGAGCTGGCCTGGCTGGCTGTTTATGTGTGTGTGTGTGTGTGTGTGTGTGTGTGTGTGTGTGTGTGTGTGTGTGTGTGTGTGTGTGTGTGTGTGTGTGTGTGTGTGTGTGTGTGTGTTTATGGTAATTGTGAGGACTCTGAGGAGGCATGTGCCTCTTCCTCACTGTTTGTCACCAGTTGAAAGAACAGAAGCTCTATTGTAAACACTAACTGACGGCCAGTGGTCAGCCACAGATGAACACATCTTGACCGCTGTCTGTGGCCTGCGAGGTCCAGGGCTGGATCCACCGTAGGCCTCATCATGCCACAATAGGGGATAGATTATCCATGACTTGTTTTATCCAATTACCTCAGGGTGGGCCATATCGGCCACAACAAGATCCCAAACAAAAGAAACCCTTATTTCTATTATGTGCCGACCCACCCCTGCACTCCCGGGCTGTAAACTGCACTGAACTTAAACATTGATTATCGACTATTTCTCTATTAATCTATATTAAATGGATTAGTTCGATTAACTGTTGCACAAACATGCCAGCATAACGAATAAGGAGCAAACGATCACACATGACGCATGATCAGGGATGAGAGACCGATAGTGACAGGGCTGTTAGGCATTTCCTATTTCAAACACATGGAAGGCATAAAACACTTGTTAACACTTCTGCTCTGCAGGTGTATTTGTTTGAATACTACTACTGTACTTACTTAGCTACGAGCGTTACACTAATCACTTCAACCTTGGAGCCCATATTGTTTTATATTGAGATTAGCCTTTTTTCAAAAGGGCTTAAAGTGTTTAATTAAGTACAAAGAAGGCGTTTCAAGAAGCCCGTCGACCATCTGGGGAGCCTGGTAGGTATAGCTCAGAGTCTAACCGTCGTGACTTGGGTTTGAATCAAACCATCATGTCTCCCATCTCTCTGCCCTAGGTTTCCTGTCTGTCTACACTCTGTTACTGTACTAATCTACCTGTAGTACTACTACTACTACTGTAAATAACACTCTTCACTTTTCAACATTTTCACTTCCCTCTCATACTTCCGTCTTCCTAGCATGGTACTGTAAATAAGGTAAATGTGACTTTATTTACATCAGTATTTTCAGAATACTTTTTTACCTTCACTTGCATGTCTCAAGTTTTATTTGACCTTATCTTTACTAACTGCTGCATGTGGCATTATGGTACAGTATGATAACGGCAGAGACCTGATGAATCATAAAGCGAGCTGGGTCTCAACCCTCGCTGGTATAAGCTCTTCGTTTTCAGGACAATTGGTAATTCTCCAAAAATGTCAGCGGCCGCAACTTTCACAATTTGACTCAGTGGCTGCAATTCGTGGGCGGCTAATGAGACTTTAAAAACCAACAGCGAGGAAGAGCCAAATCACTGTTGACCTCAGAGAGATATTCATTATGCGCGAGCCTGTGATGTTATATGCTAATGAGCTGGGGATCGCAGACAGCGGAGCGCCATGAAAACACGTTCAGGGCCATTTCCCTTCATACCGGAGAGCCTTTCATATCGCTGGGAGGAATGAAAACTATATGACACGCGACACACAGAGTTAATGATGGCATGGAAACCACGTCGATCCCTTAATTCTCCCTGTCCGGCACCCTTCATGGCGACTCTTCCAGCGCCATGAGTGTGTTTCGCGCTACATCAAATAGCCTAAATGGCTTTTTGCACGCAGAGATGGGTTTAAGTCAAAGATTAACGGAGCTCATCATTCTGTCCCTCAATATAGGTGGCTCTCCCAACGTGGGCCAAAAACAGTCTGGGCTAAAACTGCTCGCCGCTCTCCGTGTAAATAAAGCTTGTGTACCTTTCTTTCATGTCCGTGGTGGCAATCTCGTGGAAGCTAAGAGGAAGGAGGAAAGGAATTGTGGAAGGAAGGAGGAGGAGGGATGCTCTTAAAAGCGACAGAGGCAACAGAGATATAACACAGGCTACTGGTAGAGGAAACGTGTTTGTGGAGGCCGCAGTCATATTGAAACTCCACCACAGCACGTGTCTGTCAGAACAAACCTTGACAGGGGGTTCTGTGGCGCACATTTTGTTCCACCACAAGGCCTTATATAATGTAGTGAAACATGAAGGCAAGCGTATACAGTCCCAGCCTGGAGTGCTTATCCAACCCACGACCTTTTAGATCTTTCCATGTGGAGGAAAAAAAGGGCCCAGAACATATGAGGGCAAGATGCAGTGCGTCGCTCTCGATAGAATGCAACATACATCAGCAATAAAAAGACTAATGGTCCGTGACACTGCGGTGCATATTATGCCAGCGATATTGGATGGGACTAGCTGTCCTAGTAAATGTGAGTGATATCAGTTTGGCGCAGATAACGGTCGCAGCACTGAGAGGTCAGACGGAAACATATGGCTCTCAGATCCGAAATGGTGACCACTCAACAACTCTGGTGACAACAGGTATTAACTGATCCCAGGGCGATAAATCCAGCCTGGCCTTTCCAAAGCCGATATACACGAATGAAGACGCATGAAGTATGCATCAGTTAATTTATGGATGCCGTTACTGTACGCATACTGTATTTGTGACACATTCAGTTGATTAATATAACCACTTGCAACTCTGGAGGCCCTATATTTTGGGCATGTCATTACGACATCTTTTCAGAATGGTTTGGGCTTTCATTGCCCTAAAGAATGGTAGATTAATATGCTTCAAGTAGGGTTAACTATGCCATTGGAGTGACTAACTAATGACAAACAACCAATATTTTACAGTGATTGAGACCAAGTAATACCCAAGACAAAAATAACATGCCAATATCACGTACAGTACAATGGCCACTGTCGAGTTTAACAAAACAAAATCGCAATAGTACAAAATACAAAATCTGTAGTCCACATTAACAACAACATTCAATCCAGGACATAAAACAGCTTTAAAAAAAACAAATTTTCTACAGATCAAACAAATCCAATCATTTACCAGTTCATGATGCTTAACGGCATGTCGGCACTAATCCATATTCCACCCGCGGCCTCCTAAATTCCAACAACGTCCAACCTCTGCTGCCCTAGACGCACACGGACGGACGGGACGGACGGAACGGACATGCACGCCACGCGCTCTGTTCAAATGTACCTCGGAGA